>NC_044066.1:13325675-13335675 GCF_902167405.1 Gadus morhua | reverse complement strand
CTGCCACTCAGGTTATATAATAGACCTGCTCCAACAGAAACATCTACAACTCCCCCGGTATCTAATAAACCTGCTTCAGACAAACATAAACAAGACCCTCAGGGCGGCCAATAAATAACTACAACTCCCAGGGTGCCTCATTGATCTCACAGAGTGGTGGTCTCTGGCGCTGGGAGCCACTCTGCCCTGTGTCATGAATGTAATGTATTCTGACCGGGTTCAACGAGTCCTCCCAACAGGGCTACCCACACACACACACACACACTCACTAGCGTACACACACTCACCGACATACCCACACACACACACACACACAGACACACACTATAACACTCTGACACACGTGCACACACTCACCGACATATACACACACACACAGACACACACTATAACACTCTGACAAACGTACACGCACTCCCCGACGCACACACACACACATGCACGCACACACCGGCACACACACAAATACAAACCGACATGCACACACACGCACAAACCGACACACATCCACACACACACACCAAATCACACACACACACCGAAACAAGCACACACACACCAACACACGCACAACCACGACACACACACACACACACATATATACACATCGACAAACACACATACTGATACCGACACACACACATACATAGACTGATATACACACACACACACACCCTGTGCTTGGCTCAAGTCTGGGTGCCGGGATGTTGTTCTGCTGCCAGCCCCCACCAGGAGGGAGGGGGGGGGGGTGAAACAAACACTTTAAATATAACAAGATAGGCTTTGTGACGCACAGTGTGCTGGTCGGAGATTGACCGAGACGTGGGCACTGAACAGTCCGCCAGAACACGTTCTTCACCAACACATCTCAACCTGAAGGTGGTCTTCATGTGCGCCTGGTGAAGAAGAACTCGATTTCAACGGCAAAATTATGAAGATTAAATCATGATGTCAGGTCTTTGGTCCAGAACCCTGATGGGTTTCTGGAAGGGGTTTAGTTCTAAGAGTCCCTCTGTGATTGACAGCGGTGTGAGGCTCTATCAGGGACGAAGTTGAAGAAGTGCCATGGGTGAGCTGTTCCTCCACTGTGTTTGGGTTGGACTCTGCCCGCGGGTACTGGGTTAGATTCCCTAATGTCCACAGTGTACCGCTAAGGTCCCGGAGACCCGATCCAGAGGGCAGAGGCGTGTCTGGCGATGGGATTGAATGATTAACTGAGAAAACAAAGGAAAAGGAAAAGGAGGCCGGGGCCAGCGGCCATGTTGTGGACCTCATCGGGTCTCGTTCTGAGCAGGGGGAGCAGGTCTACTACATCAGGTCTACACCAGGTTTACACAAGGTCTCGTTATAACCAGGTCTACACCAGGTCCTTTTCTGAGCAGGGGGAGAAGTTCTACACCCCATGGAAGCTGCAGTATTTCTCCATTTGACTTCTTTATCTGCGGCCTCTCGGATGATGCTTATCTGACTGGTTGCCAGGCGACCGCAACATGGAGGAAAAAGAGCAAAGATAAAAAGATGTAAATGTAGCATCAGGAGGTCTAATGTCGACGCAGCCTTCAGAGATGTGCCGAGGACGGATCGCTTCTCTGTCTGATCCTACGTCCTTATCAACCAGTCGGGATCTCCATAAATCTATCAGATCCATGTCCGTTCTGAAGCCGGGGGAAAATGGACTCAATATTGACTCTTTCCTGCAATTGCCGCACAGAAATATTTGTCCACGATTGAGATTACCGGAGGAGACGGGGTCCATCACAATGATGATGATGAACGATCCAGATTAAAACGTTTTATTTTCTTTGTTTGTATAATAATATAATAGAATGTGATGGTTAATAGGAAATTAAAATGTCCAGCACAGTGATTATGGTTGGTGTGATGACATCTACGCTTAATGATTCCTTGGTGTGCGTGTGTGTGTCTCAGTGTTTGTGTGTGTCTCTGTGTTAGTGTGTGTGTCTCTGTTTGTTTGTGTGTGTGTCTGTGTTTGTGTGTGTGTCACTATTGGTGTGTGTGTCTGTGTGCAAGTGTGTGTGGATGGTTTCACCGTTCCGTCGCCCCCGGGGGGCTGTGAACCAGTGCCACTGTGGGGGGGGATCAGAGCGGTCTGATTGAAGCCCTCTGTCACAGAGTTGTTTCCGGTTCCTTTCTATCGTTGTTGTTCACCTCTGATCGACAGCAGAGATTGGCATCGTCCAATCTCAGATAAGGTTGCAGATAAGGGCCTGTGTGTGTGTGTGTGTGTGTGTGTGTGTGTGTGTGTGTGTGTGTGTGTGTGTGTGTGTGTGTGTGTGTGTTGTGTGTGGTGTGGGGGGGGGTCTCTCTGTGAAGGACGATGGTTGGGGTCTGCAGTGATTCCAGCTGAAACAGGTTCTCTTCAGAGGGTTCTCTGTTCCGGGTTCCACTGAACCAACAGGAGGAAACCAACACTTTATACGTCTTCATAGCGTCTTCGTGTTTTTATAATGAATGGTGTTGTTGTTGTTTGTATTTATTTGTGTTTCTTTTGTTTGTGTGTAGAGCCCAGACCGCCTCGGACCAGCTTCACTCTGGACTCCTCAGGTAAACGAGACCGAACCTGTTTCTAAAACCACGTTCAATATGGAATAAATTAACTCTGATTCAACACGGCTCCAAGCATGTACTGCATGGACCAAACAGTATCTCTGGTTTAAACCTTACACACACGTACCATATGTGTACAACAATATAAGTTTTCTTTATTAGTAAAAGTACAAGACAGTTATATACACATATACATATACACATACACATATACTAAGTAGGAGAGACATAGTGGAGATTGATGTGAAGCAGATGAGATATTGAGCTGCACATTATGTTTCTTGGTACTACGTTACACACATTATGCACGTTATAGACTTTAAGACATGATTCTAGATGTGTTAGCTACCCTGGGGGCTTACATGCCTGCTGTGTGTGTGTTGTGTGGTGTATATTGTGTTGTGAGCTTATGCATGTGCTGTATGTTTCCGGTATACATTGTGTCGCTTGCTGATACAAGCTGTATGTTGTGGTGTATATTGTGTTGTGTGGTGATACAGGCGTTGTGTGTTGCGTTGTATGTTGCTGTGACATGGGTCGTGCGCCCACAGGCAGACTGAGGACACTGGGGCCTCGAACCAAGAACCTCACCGTGTGTGTGTGTGTGTGTGTGTGTGTGTGTGTGTGTGTGTGTGTGTGTGTGTGTGTGTGTGTGTGTGTGTGTGTGTGTGTGTGTGTGTGTGTGTGTGTGTGTGTGTGTGTGTGTGTGCGCGTGCCCCAGCAGTGGATTACCAGGACATGGAGGTGCTGCTCCGCAGGGAGGCGTCAGGCTTTGGGTTCCGGGTGCTGGGGGGGGATGAGGCGGGCCAGCCCGTGAGTCCCGCCACACGTGAGAAGGCTCGTATGGCGAGGGCCTGGAACCCTGTCATCTCCGTTCCTTTAACCCGCATAAACACACACGCATACAAACACACACACACACACGCACACGCATCTCACATACACACAGCTAACATGCACACACACGCACACACACACCCACATCTCACATACACACAGCTAACACATGCACACACACACAGCTGACACACACATACACACTCAGCCAACGCAGACCTGACACCTGACACACAAACACACACCCATTTAAGACACGCACCTAACCTCTGATCCCTCTGAGAGAGTGACGGGTGGCTGTTTATCATTGGTCTTCTTCGTTTCCCTGTGTGTGTGTGTGTGCACAACGTAACAACAAAACACATTCTAACACACACACACACACACACACACACACACACACACACACACACACACACACACGTCCGAAACGCAGACTGACGGCATGCGAAACAACTCACTGCGTGTTCTACCCCCCCCACTACTGATCCAGCGCTAACACTAAGGCTAACGCTAGGCTAACGCTAACGTGCTAACGGCCCCCCTCCCCCCAGCAGATCCTGATCGGCGCCATCATCGAGAGCAGCCCGGCGGACCGGGACGGGCGGCTGCGGCCGGGCGACGAGCTCCTTCTGGTGGACGGCATCCCCGTGGTGGGCAAGCCCCACCGCTACGTCATCGACCTGATGCACGCCGCCGCGCGCAACGGCCAGGTCAGCCTGGTGGTGCGGCGCCGGCTGCAGGGAAACTCCGGTGAGACCCCCGCTCAGCGAGCATGCGTGTGTGTGTGTGTGTGCGTGCATGCGTGGGTGTGTGTGCGTTCGTACGTTCGAGCGAGCGAGCCTGCCTGTCTGTCTGTCTGTCTCCCTGTCTGTCTGTCTGTCTGTCTGTGTGGGGGTGTCGGTGTGTGCGGGGGTGAGAACAGGTTAGGGTGTCCCTTTGGTTTTCTAAAGAGCCCATTGCCTGCTCAGCCTCGCTCCTCGGTTCTGAACGGACCTGACGGGTTTAGTTCTGGTTCTCAATGTTTGTTCATTCATTTTTTTACGTTGTGCTCTAGGGAGTCCTCTGGGGGGGGGGGGGGGGGGGGGGGGTCGATCCAAAATCGACCCAAAACGAAGGACACAAAACCCTTCTGTTAAAACAAGAGGACACAGGAGAGCCCTCGGCTGACGGGAAATTAATAACAGCGACTAATCCTTTTAAACATATTATGATATTAAGGTTTGTACTTGAAATGCTCTTTTTTTACTTGTTCTGCAAGCTAAAATGACTAGCCCAGCTCCTTGACTGGTGTTGCCTGATGTTGGTTCCCGCGCGGTCGTCTTTGTCTCTGCCCGGTGCCTCTGTGTCCTTCACTGTTTCCTCAGATGAGAATTTCTATTGGGAGACAGAGATGCACTAATCTCTATGAGTAATTAGACTAAAGCTTCCTCGCTTGGCGCAGGCACCACTTATAACACACACAGATACTCACACACACACACACACACACACACACAGACACACACACACACACACACACACACACACACACACACACACACACACACACACACACACACACACACACACACACACACACACACACACACGCACGCACGCACGCACGCGCGCGCGCGCACACACGCACATTCATTGATCACACTCCCCACACAAACTTTTGCCCTTGCATCTCTCCTCAGAATGTCATTACCTCCCTGCAGTCACGCATGCACACGCATACACACACACACACACACACACACACACACACACACACACACACACACTTCCCACCAATCTTCCTGCTCCTTCTGTTTCGCTCTCTGTATCTGTCTATTTTACGTTGAGTTGATTAATAATGATCCATGGCCCGGTGCGCCATGCTGCCATGCAGGAGATCTCTCAGAGTTTGTGTGAAGACGCCGGGTTTAACATGTGCAAGACTGGTGACTCAATGTGCAACAGGTGTGCAGCCTCACCAGCCCAAAACCGTCCTACTCGAGTCGGGGCTAGGTGAGGCCCAGGTATCACCCACACGCGCTCCACAGTGAGCGGCACAGCGTGCGTCTGCGTCCTCGGCGCGGCCAGCCGAATGGTACCAGAGCCAGGGAACGGTCGGCAACACGCGCCTAGGATTGGGTCAGCCACGCAGAAGCACGCCGAGACCTTCAGGCATTCAACTCGCATCCCACATGCTCCGCAGGGGGTTCTGGCCCCGCCCCCAGCTGCCCCCGCAACTTACAGTACAACAAATTGATTGGCACGACCTTCGCAATGTACTAACCGCCCACGCCTTTCAGACGTCGGCGCGGAGCATCAGCCAGACGTTGAGTTGTTAGTGTCGTGCAGCGGGCTCTGAGCTCTCTGAGCGGCCTCACAGAGCCTCATCACACGCTGCAGGGGCCGGGGGCTTCAGGTGGTCCGTCTTCAGGTGGGACGTTGACCCAGGTACTGATGCCCTGCCGTCACTCAAGACCCCATGACATTCGGCGCAAGAGTAGGGTGCTATTAAGGGTGTCCGGGACAAGGCACCCAACATGGCCCCCAAACCATTTTAGACTTATTTTACACTCACAGACGCTTTACAGAGTGAACATAAAATAAACAAATTGAATAAGATCGTATATAAGTAAAAAGAAAGATCTAATGGAAAAATAAAAACATAAAAGATGGAATGGGATAAAATATAATGGGTAGTTAAAAACCAAAATTGGCTGTTAAAACTAGGAATAGTTAAGGGAAGGAGGTTATGTGGGGAACGCAATCTTAAAAGGTGGGATTTGAGAGCCTGTTTAAATAAACGGAGTGCGTTGTGTGTTAGCCTGTCGGGGTGGTTGGGGACGGAGTTCCAGAGGGAGAGTGCGGCACCCGAGAAGGCCCTGTCTCCCTGGGTCCGAAGCTTGGTCCTGGGGGTTGGAGTGCGGTTGTGTCCATAGACCTGAGGTAGCGGGTAGAACTGTGGTGGAGGAGGAGGTCAGAGAGGAAGGGAGGGACCAGGTTATATATAGACGGTGAGTTGTATTCTGAAATGAATCCTAAATTTAACTGGGAGCCAGGGGAGTTTGTGAAGGACAGGGGTGATGTGATCTCGGCGACACTCGCTGTGTAAAAGGCTTTGAGATGCTACATGCATAATGAATAATTCCTACTTGTTCTCCAGAGCCGCTGCTCCACTGCATGTGTCTCCCAGTGCTCAGCTCTCTACCGCCCCCTGCAGGCGAGTCCGGTGCCGACAGCGCGGGCCGCAGCCCCACCTCGGCCTCCACGCTGCACAGCTCCCCGCCCAGCGGCCCCGGGGACTTCAGCTTCACCAACAACCTCGGTGCCGCCCCCGCCCCCGCCCCCGGGGCCCCAGGGGCCCGGCTCCGGCCCCTCGGAGGAGGCCGGGCTGGCCAACACGCTGCCCAGTGACGTGGTCATCAACCGCAAGGAGAGCGAGGGCTTCGGCTTCGTGATCATCAGCTCGCTGAACCGCCCCGAGGCGCCCGCCGCCGTCAGTGAGTTCCTCCTCCTCCTCTTCCTCAACCCAGACGCTTCAAAACCCTCCAGACCCCTCCAAAATCTCCAGAGCCTTCAGACCCCTTCAGACCCCTTCAGAACCTTCAGACCTCTTAGGAACCCGTAAGAATCCAACAGAACCCTTCAGAACCCATAAGAACCCGTCAGACCCCTTCAGAGCCTTCGGACCCCTTCAGAGCCATCTGAACCTTCAGAACCCGTAAGAACCCTCCAGACCCCTTCAGAACCTTCAGACCCCCTCAGAACTCTTAAGAAGCCATAGGAACCAATCAGACCCCTTAAGAACTCTTAGGAACCCGTAGGAAGCTAGTACAGCTATATAGTTAAGATAGGGTTAGGTGCAGATACAGTACTATAGATTAAAGATAAGTGCAGGTACCACGCTCTACATTGACGATAAGGGACCTAGCTCTAGATTTAAGATAAGGTACCTAGCCCTAGAGTTAAGATAAGTTAAGGGACCTAGCTCTACTCTGGTAGCTGGTGTCAGTCCAGCTGGCGGTGAAGGTCAAGAAGGGGGATAATAAAAGATGTAACACCTGCTCTCAGGCTGATGGCTCTCCTCCCTCCATCCCAGTCATGTGTGGCCTCGTCCCACTGGCTGCCAGTCAGACTCCCTCCCCTGTGCATGGAAACAAAGAGTGGAATAAAATGTCCTGCCTACATAAGAGAGTGAGAGAAACCGAGTGCTGGAGAATGGAGAACTCATTATTTGGTGTCGACTTCCAATCTGTTGGGGAGATTTCTCCACAGTTTCTCTTTACCATTCAGGAGCGAGTCGGTTCGTAGGCGCTTTGATCCACAGCCTTCTGAGATCTTATTTTACGCAGAGAAATTCGGCTGGTTCAGACTCTATGGTAGTTATTGAGTCTATTTCTGTAATAACTGCACTGAGCTGAGTTCACTCTGCTTATGTTAACGTTACCGATCCAATTCATGGAGAAAGTGTAACTGTATGGATCACCTGGTGAGTGTGTTGTGGCGTTGCACTGTAGCTCAGATGTCTTCACGATGTAAACTGCAGCGTAGGTCTAAGGCTCCACATAAGTCCTTACCCGTGGTTAGGGTTCCTGATCAGTGGTTAGGGTTCCTGACCAGTGGTTAGGGTTAGGGTTCCTGACCAGTGGTTAGAGTTAGGGGTTCCTGACCAGTGGTTAAGACCACCAACCCCAAACACACAACTTGTAAAGACATAAATACAATACATTATTTCCTTCCCAGTGGTTAGAGTTAGTGTCAGGGTTCCTGGCCCGTGTGTCTAACAAGCCCCCCCCCCCCACCCCCAGGCGTACCCCATAAGATCGGCCGCATCATCGAGGGCAGCCCGGCGGACCGCTGCTGCCTGCTGAAGGTGGGCGACCGCATCCTGGCGGTCAACGCCCGCTCCATCGTGGACATGCCCCACGCCGACATCGTCAAGCTCATCAAGGACGCCGGGCTCAGCGTCACGCTCACCATCATCCCCCAGGAAGGTGAGGGCGGGGCTCCAGGGCACGCGGCACCCCATTGGTCGGGGATTAGAGTGTACATGAGGGGGGGGGGGAGAGAGAGAGAGAGAGAGAGAGAGAGAGAGTCTTGTTTTATTACTGAGACGGCCTGACTTTCTGCTGTAGTCTTTTCTAAATACCCATAAGCGCTGACTAAGGGCAGCCGGTCCGGTCCTGGTGGTGGAAATGGGTGATAGATAGAGACAGGTGATGTATAGATTGATGAATAGATAGATAGATGTGATATTACTCTACTTGGACAGCTCTTATCAAGCAAATCACACAAAGTGCTTTAGGGATGAAAATTGTTTCAATCACACAACAATACATTCATAAAAGAAGGTAAATAAAAGAAGAGGATAAAGTTAGCTCATAAAAGGGTAGAAGATAAAAAGTTTAATAAGTGCTAAGAGCATCTACTTTGAAAAGGCGGGTCTTAAAGATGTTCAGATTCTGCCCAACTTAGAATTAGTGGCATCGTTCCATAAAGGTGTCTTCAGGTAGACACACACACACACACACTTTTACACACACAAATTTTTGGCTGGAACTAAAACAACCTAACCCATGTGTGTGTGTGTGTGTCCGTTTGTGTGTCTCATAAATAAAAGACATAAATCAACCCTGCTCCCCCTTGGACCTCTCACCCTCCCAGACCCCGCTCCCCCCCCACCGGCCCCCAGCGGGGACCCCCAGAGTACCCCGACCCAGCAGAACAGCCCCCAGGCCGCGCCCCCGGCCGCGCCCGCCGCCTCCACGCCCGGCCCGGGCTCGGCCCAGTCCTGCAGCCCCGGGGGGCCGGAGGGGCCCTCGGCCCGGCCCCTGGCCCGCCAGCCCAGCCCCCTGGCCCACCACAGCCCCGCCAGCGGACCACCGGCCCCGCCCCCCGTGAACTACGGCCACGAGAACAGGTGTGTGCGTGTGTGTGTGTGTGTGTGTGTGTGTGTGTGTGTGTGTGTGTGTGTGTGTGTGTGTGTGTGTGTGTGTGTGTGTGTGTGCTAAGCTGAGTATGTAAAGTATGCGTATGCATTGTATTGTATCATATGCGTTGTATGTTCATTGTGCGTATCGTAACGTTGTTGGCTCCCGTTCTCTTTCCCTCTCCTGCTCCCACACGTCCATGTTAGCTTCCGGCTGTACCCTCCATTTAGCTTTCCGTCTCTCTTCTGTCGCACCCTCGTCCCCCCGTCGACACACACACACAAACACACACACTCACTCACCTCCACACACACCCTCAACCATCTACAACCACAAACACACACTCATACACCCTCACCCACCGACACACATTCCCAGTTTGTCGTACAACATCACTTACCTCTTATGGACCCCTGAATTATTCACCGATATTGCTTCTGCTTCCAGGTATTTTAAATATTTCACCAACATCCACATGAGAGGTTGCACAGATTCTCTCTCTCCCTCCTTCTCTCCCCCATTTTCGTTATTTTTTACCTTCCCTCTCTGCAGCCAAGTTATTCCTGGAGTAAAAGATTAACATTTAATGTGACTCCAAACCTTTTAATGTAGCTTTCCCAGGGTCAGTCTGAGCTCCGTCACTCCAACCTGTCTCCGAAAGCCACCCCCCCCCCCCCCCCCCCCCC
>NC_044066.1:12918672-12951172 GCF_902167405.1 Gadus morhua | reverse complement strand
GGGGGACCGGGGGGGGGGGGGGGGGGGGGGGGGGAGCTGGCAGAGGTAAAGGCCGGAAAACCAATTATTAGTCTGATAACAGAGCGATGGATTCACCTACTGGGCCCAAAGCCAGTACGCTCTCTCCCTCTCCCTCTCTCTCTCTCGGTCTCGGTCTGTCTCTCTGTCCCTCTCCCTCTCCCCTCTCTCCTTCACGGCGGCTTCACTCTAATCTGGCCTCCTGGGGTTCTGAGCAGAGCTGGGATGGGAGCAACCGTCAGAAGACAGAAACCCAGAGTGATGGCCTGTCAATTAGCCTGTAGCTGTGTGTGTGTGTGTGTGTGTGTGTGTGTGTGTGTGTGTGTGTGTGTGTGTGTGTGTGTGTGTGTGTGTGTGTGTGTGTGTGTGTGTGTGTGTGTGTGGTGGTCACAGCTGACTGGCAGGATGCGGTGGAATACGATTGGTCGATGGCTCCGTCTGCTGGGTAGAGGACTCTGCTCCTCTCTCCTCCAGTCAATCAGGATGAGAGAGATTACCTCGTGCTCTGCAGTGTGAGCGGACACCTCCCATGCAAATGAAGCCCTGAACTGAACTGTGCGGAGGTGACCACTGAGAGAGATATCGTGAGGCACGGTAGATTAGGAGGGAGAGAGTTGTGTAATTACATTTACCTTTGACGGGCAGATTAACGAGGATGAAGGTGAACAGGAGCGTCTCTGTTCGAGGCTGTCGGCATGCAGAACTTAAGGGTCAGAGGTCAAAGGGTCAGAGGTCCACCGCAAGCTTGGTTGAGAGAGATGGAGGGTCAGAGGTCAACCACTGGTCTGCTGGAGAGAGATGGAGGGTCAGAGGTCGACCGCTGGGTTGGTGGAGAGAGATGGAGGGTCAAAGGTCAAGCGCTGGTCTTGTGGAGAGAGATGGAGGGTCAGAGGTCAACCGCTGGTCTTGTAGAGAGAGATGGAGGGTCAGAGGTCAACCTCTGGGTCGGTGGAGAGAGACGCAGGGTCATAGGTGAAGCGCCGGTCTTGTGGAGAGAGATGGAGGGTCAGAGGTCAAACTCTGGTCTTGTAGCAGCATCAGCAGCAAGCCTTCAGATGAAAAACCTTGTTTGTGTGGTTTGGTCCATGGTTTCTGCCATGAACTCATTCTACTTTCTCTGGGACTGTTGACTGCTCAGACTGGGACTGTTAACTGGTCTACAGCTGATAGGACTCAGAAACTAGGACTGTTAACTGGTCAGACTGGGACGGTTAACTGGTCTACAGCTTAGAGAGACTGGGACTGTTAACGGGTCTACAGCTGATAGGAATCAGAGACTGGGACTGTTAACTGGTCTACAGCTCATAGAGACTGGGACTGTAAACCGGTCTACAGTCAGAGACTGGGACTGTTAACTGGTCTCCAGCTGACAGGAAGTAGGTGAACAGATGTTACGGAGACCCGGGTAACGCTCCAGTGGATGACCTCTCAGCCTGGGCAGATGTGTTCAGGATTCTGCAAGGCTGTTTATGCGTCCGTCTGTGTTTCCATTTGCAGTAATCCTTCTAATCCTGAACAAGAATAGCCCTGTTATTTTAAGTCCTGTGGTTCGACACTGTGATGTCTGTTGGATCATTTACAATGTTAAGTTACCTTTACGCTGTAGTTAGCCTTACTGCGTAAAGTTACCTTTACAATGCAGTTAGAGTACAGCATGAAGCTTCCATTACAATATAAACCTACCTTTACAATGTAGCCTTTTAGAGGGTTTGTTTCTTTCCTCTTTATCTCTAAATGTCGTTCCCCTCGCTGTCTCTCTCTCTCTCTCGCTGTGTCTCTCTCGCTGTGTCTCTCTCGCTGTGTCGCTCTCTCTCTCTCGCTGTGTCTCTCTTGCTGTGTTGCTCTCTCCCTCTCTCTCTCTCTCTCTCTCTCTCTCTGTGTCTCTGTCTCTCTCTCTCGCTGTGTCTCTGTCTCTCTCGCTGTGTCTCTTTCTCTCTCGCTGTATCTCTGTCTCTCTCTCACTGTGTCTGTCTCTCTCTCTCTGTGTCTCTCTCACTGTGTCTCTCTCTCCGTGTCTTTGTCTCTCTCACTCGCTGTGTCTCTGTCTCTCTCGCTGTGTCTCTGTCTCTCTCGCTGTGTTTCTGTCTCTCTCACTGTGTCTCTCTCGCTGTATCTCTGTCTCTCTCACTGTGTCTCTCTCGCTGTATCTCTGCCTCTCTCGCGGTGTCTCTGTGTCTCTCTCTCTCTCTGTGTCTCTCTCGCTGTGTCTCTGTGTCTCTCGTTGTATCTCTCTCTCTCTGTCCAAGTTTCCTTTATGTTGCTCTCTGCTTGTGTGTCTGTTTGTCACTCTGGTGTGTTTGTGGTAGTGTGGGTATACATGCCTTTGTTTGTGTTATTGTGGGTTTGTATGCCTGTGTTTAATGCTAGAATGGCTTCTATGTGTTCTGTCAGATTGCTTTCTTTGGGTCAGCATGTGTGGAGGAATTGGATAGATATGACATTTAGATAGGTGTGAAATAGCATTATCGATCGAGAAGGCGTGTGCGTGCGTGCGTGTGCGCGTGCATGCATGCCCACAAACGCGCCTTCTCTATCGAGATGCGAGTCACATGATCATGACTACTATTCTTAGCCAATCCGGACGCAGGACACAGAACAGCCTGAGGTGTTGGTGCTGTGCGATCCGAGCCAGAACTTAAAGCTGTTCCATTAAACATTTATGAATAAACAAAGTCCAAACTGTTCGTCAATGTTCGTCTATTTCCTGATACCTGGAAGATGAGAAGAATCAAAGGAGGCAGAAGAAGAGTTTGCAGGATGAGAGATGAGAGATGAAGAAGCAGTTTAAACGACACGCCAGAGTCCTGAATGAGGGGGACAGAGAAGGACCCAAACGTCCTTATGTCCACGTCTGAGACACACAGCAGACCACCTGACGCCATGGCTCCTCCCCCTGAGGCGGTTGTCATGACGGCGGCGAAGGCATCATCACTTCGAGCGGTCCACCACCTCACACCTCCATCTGGTCCCTGCTGGTGTCCCTCTGTCCCTCTGGTGTCTGCCAATAGAAGGCCCTACAGGGGCAGGTCACATGGTACAGGGGCAGGTCACATGGAACAGTGACCAACCAATAGCATGTGGACACTCCTCCTGTTGACCGGAATCAACGGTCTTTCACACCTTCTACTTTTAGGTCTGGAACCCAGTGGAGCCTCTGTGTTTTGGGTTGGCAAATGCCATTTTGACCGGTGAAATACGTGATGTTTACATTCACTTTTTGCAGTTAAAATGTGTGTGTGTGTGTGCGTGTGCCTGTGTGTGTGTGTGTGTGAGTGTGTGTGTGTGTGTGTGTCCACCATCCATCTGTTCCGTTGACGTCAGACCATCCGGGGACAAATTCTGGTCCTCATTCAGTTCTCCTTGGATTCATTGGTTTGTGTGTGTGTGTGTGTGTGTGTGTGTGTGTGTGTGTGTGTGTGTGTGTGTGTGTGTGTGTGTGTGTGTGTGTGTGTGTGTGTGTGTGTGTGTGTGTGTGTGTGTGTGTGTGTGTGTGTGGTAGAGACTGTGTAACACTAGCCAGGCAGGTCAGGCCCTCTCTAACGAGGGTCTTAATTGGTCCATGCAGAGGCTCCAGAGGCTGTGGTTCTGGAGTGTTTCCCACCTGGTGAGTGCAGACCAACACCTGGCCAAGCACAAGCCTGTGTGCCTGCTCAGAATCTCTTGGTCAGCAGGTCCATGTCCTCTTGCCTCCTCCCGCCTCCTTTCAGATCACCGTTCTGTTGGGAGACGCTGGTGATCTTTTTATCAACGCTTTCCTCATCACTGTTTTTGTCTTCGCTGTTACATCACAAGCCAACCGTTGGCTAGCAGGCAGGATTAGAGTCGCCGTCCTGAGATAAGTCTGTTCTCTCTCTTCTCTTTTGCTCTCATTCTTTCTCTCGGTCACACATCTCCTCGCACATGTTGACCAACATTCATCTCTGCAGGTCCCTCTGTCCTCCAACAAACACACAAGAAGTGGGCCTGACAGCTTGCTCTCTCTCTCTCTCTCTCTCTCTCTCTCTCTCTCTCTCTCTCTCTCTCTCTCTCTCTCTCTCTCTCTCTCTCTCATATATGCATCAACCCTGTGCTGTTTTTGAGAGGGAAATTCTAGATGGATCAGTTGATGCCATTAATCACACAGCCCCCCCCCAAATGCAGATCCACAGCAGACGTCTGTCAGAGCAGACAGAGCGGGGTCCCACTCTGTCTCAGTTAACGTCGTCCCCACCTGGTGACCAGGGGTCAGCAGAGACATGCCGCTGGTTTCTATCTCATTTGTCTCTAGTGTCAACAGATTTTTGTTATTCATCACAATATCAGCACAACTAACGTGTGTGGGTGGATTTAGTGATAAGGCGTACTAATAAGATATCTGATGAGGGTTTTTCAGAAGCCAAATTCAGTCAGGATGCGAGATTTAACACCGCGGTTGATAACATAAGATGGAGGGTCATGAAAGGGTCCTCCCTCTTCCTCTCTCACTCTCTATGATGCTAGTGACTAATAGAGAAGCATTCAGCTTTTTTGCTATTGGAAACTTAAAATATCAGTTTTTCTAAATGTTTTTTCACTCTCTCCTCTCTTTTCGCTCTCTCTCTCTCTCTCTCTCTCTCTCTCTCTCTCTCTCTCTCTCTCTCTCTCTCTCTCTCTCTCTCTCTCTCTCTCTCTCTCTCTCTCTCTCTCTCTCTCTCTCTCTCTCGCTCTCTCTCTCTCTTTCTCTCTCTCCTCTCTTTCTCTTACTCTCTCTCTCCTCGTTTCTCTCAATCTCTCTCTCCATCCAATATAGCTCTCTCTTCCTATGCAGACGGATCCCTGCAGGACATTTCCACAGACACAGTTCCTCCCACACATTCTCTCTTCCTCCAAGCGCCAACATTCCTCCTCCTAGTCCAAACCTCTGCTCTCAGAGCCAATGGGAATCCCGCAAACATCTTTGGCTCCTCTGCCATTACAGGGTCACAGAGATGCTAGCTAGCCCCTCGCGACACCGTGCTAGTGTGTGAGCGGTCTCTGGACCACAAAGCAGTGTTCTGTTGTGGGAAGGTAACTCGACTCGGCCCTGACTCACCGTGTGGTTTCTAAAGCACAACCCATGAGATGGCGTTCCACGTAGTTCTGTTCTGAGAGCTTTTGTGTTCTGAATCCCAGAAGGGATGCAACGGCTCAGGGGCTCTTCAAAAGGAAATCGCTGAGTCATCTGATGTTAGCGCAGTTAGCGCTTTAGAGTTGTCACTTAACTTTAAGACACGTCCTCACTGCTTACTTCTGCTGCTTGAGGGCCTCAGTCTTTCCTCGAGGCAGCAGGTAAACACTGTTGATAGAAATGGAAGGTAATGGATGAATGTAAAAGACTGTCTCTTAAGGGCCTTCATCCAGTAAGAGCTAACAATTAACTGATCATCAAGCTTATTGTACCATCCTGGTTAGATTTGATGCGGCTAGTGACTTCATAGATAGCCAACTTTACAATCCTTCGTAGGTGAGCGATGAAGGTATAACTAGCTCTTAGCTAACTGACTATGGAAGGGGGGGGGGGGGGGGGGGGGGGTTGAGGGGTGAGGTCCATAGACAAAACATGAATCTGGCCGAAGGAGAACCGAAACTAAACCACTACTAGACTGAGCCATAGGAGCTCATTTCCATCTCTAGTCTATGGAGGGACAGTGTTTTTTTATTTTTATGTTTTCTAGCCAGAAAATGTTTGCTGACTAAGGTTGTTTCTTATTCTCCACACACTTGGCAGTGAATATCTAAATTGTTAAAGAACTGTTCAAATTGTTAAACAATAAAGATGCGAATACGAGTAGGTACTCACTACAGATATAAACAGAGATTTGGTCAAAGATCAAATAGAAGGTGAGCATATGTCTCTGTCCAGTCAGCATTTCCTGCGGTGTACGAGTGAAAACACGACGAGTCCAGTTCATGGCAACAGATAATCATAAATTATATCTGGTTATGTATGCTGCTTTTGCCCTCCAAGGCATTGCTATGAGATATTGATCGTCAGTAGAAATATCCATGCACCATATGGACCGTATTCACTCAATGCCGTCTCTATCAGTGTGGGAACCTTGTTGAGTCTCCTGCTCTGAGGACCCTGTAGCTAACCGTCTTCTGGGCCGGTGTGGTGCGTTCTGCATGCCAAGTAGGCCATGTTCACAGCCACAGAACTGTACTAACCAACGTCCAGGGATGCACATACATCTTTCATGGGCACTATGGCGTGTGTGTATGTGCATGTGTGAGAGAGATGCTAAGAGGCTAAGAGAGAGAAGTGTGTGTGTGTGTATGTGTGATGGGGGGGGGGGGGGTTGATACAGCTGTGGCTCACCATGGCGCATGAACCTTTAACCTCATCTGCTATTTCAGTGTGTAGCACACGCCCCAGCTCAACACATGCGCTGTTACACCAGCCCCAGGTAACCGCCGGTCTGAACCTCTGATCTCGTGCACTCCCTCCTCAGATCACACTGATGGCCACTCCCTCTTCTCATCACACTGATGGCCACTCCCTCTTCTCATCACACTCACGTGCACTCCCTCCTCTGATAACACTCACGTGCACTCCCTCCTCTGATCACCCTCACGTGCACTCCCTTCTCTGAGAGCGTGCACGGACAGAGCGAGTGAACCCCAGAATGCACCAACAGTTGGCCGGTGTGTTTCTTTGTGGATATGGCTATCAGAGATGGCCAAATCCTCCTTTAAGTCAGCCATCGGTTGCAGCGGGGCTGAAAGGTGCTCCTGAGATCGGTTTACGGCAGAAGGGTGGGGGCTTTGCCCAGGGGGTAAGGTCTGAGTGCTGAGACCCCTGACCCACCGTCTCATCGTGTTGCTTAAGCTAACTTTAGCATCCATCTGGGAAGAGACCAACGTGGGAAACGACTTCAGTACTTCTATTTTAGTTATGGAAACCATAACATTCTTCCATTGGCTTGCTGTCCATGCTCTCGGAGCATCAGTTCCCCAGTTCCAGCCTCATTCACTTCATGTTATCAGTAGGAAGCTCGTATTTCATGTACATAAGTAATGCACAACAATGTCATAAGTAAAACAACAATAAATAGTTAAACAGTTTGTGCGGAGGAACCAGGAGGCGAGGTCTGCAGCACCATCTCAATCTGCCTTCTGTCTTTCCTCCTTATGGACTTTATCGACCGTGAAACCTCACCAGTGAGTTCTGTTCATTCAGAAGTCCTCCTCTAGCCAAACACTCCCCAGACGCTCGATATCTTCGGAGGATCGAGGAAGCATTTCACACGGCGTGTTTCAGAGTAGGGCCGTTGAGTCCCTGATGGAACAGTGTTCTTGGCTGTGTTTCCCGGGTTCTTTTGAGGTTTCTCCGTCGACTTGCAACCCAGCGGAGGTTCTCTGCAGCCCCCCTATTGGCCACCAGAGGAACTGCGATTTAAACTAGGTTTATGTTATACTTATATTATATATATACTTTAGCAGGAGAAGCTTCTTCCAAACAAGATTCTCTTGATATGCATGTAGTGACGCAGCAATGACACGACCTGTTGCTCAGAATGATTCTCTATGGACACTATCGTTAATGAAGTACATGATGTGCCTTTAATCTGAAGGTAAATCTGTTCACCTCAAGCTGTGAAGGTTTTGGTCGGTTTTGCTAATTAAGACCAAAACATCCTAATTTTCCGCCATGCAAAAGGATTTCCACTGCTCCAGTATTTGACCACCTTCCAGCTAATCCTCATGGAGCCTGCAGGGCTCTGGGCTCCGAGGGTCACCCTGGCTGAAATGGCCCTTTGTCCGTTTATTAGCCTGTCCCGGCTAAATGTGGCTTGTTGTTGCTGTTAAACGCATTCCTGCAGACATAAATGAGCCTCTGTGACTGGAAAACAAATCAGTTGTGGAAAATAATCCGAAGGCGAAGCTAATCAGGGCTCACAGCGAATTGGTTTTGGAACGGCTGATTCCCTTTACATTCTCTGGAAAGAATAGCACCTTAAACTGATCTTAAACCTTAAACTCCCCCCACATGCATTTTCTGAAATGCCAATCAGGGACTGTGTCGTAGTTGATGAAGTATTCGGGCCAATCAGGGACCGTGTGGTGATGAGGTAAATTACAGGCCGCCGCTTAAAAAAAAAGTTTTGGCGTCTCCGATACAACGAGAGGTAACTTTAACGTTAGCAGAGTAAACAAGGAGCTAACGTTAACGTTAGAGTAAACAAGAGGCTAACGTTAACGTTAGCAGAGTAACAAGGAGCTAACGTTAACGTTAGAGTAAACAAGGAGCGGCAACTTTAACGTTAGCAGAGAAAACAGCTGTAAGGGCAGTTAATACTAGAATCAATAGCAACTATTAACCAAGAGAAGAGGAGGCCGAGGAGAGGATTTCTCCGATCCTCCCTCTTCATCCTGTGTTTCCACTGAGCACTCTGATGGCTTCTCATGTATCGCTGCACTGATTGGCTGAAGAGTTTGTCTGTCAAACATTTGTGGGACGATGTGGGGGACTGGGGGTCCGGCTCCGTGGAGTAAACAGGATGTGAGGTCACGTGATCAGGACTGTCTCCAGGCTATACATCAGAGCTACGCTCCAGATATCAACGTACTTTACCCTCATTGTTGTGACATGTCGAAAAGAGCCAATAACTCCATATCCAATCACATGTATCGATGCGGGGAAATCTGAAAAAAATTGTGCTTTGATATGAATGATGGTAAAATAGGTTTAGCTTTAAATGTATCTCGTGGACGCTACAATTCTACGCTACAATTCTACGAGAGCGACTTCAGAGCACTAAAGTGCATCACATATTAAAATGCTCCCATCAAACCTTCAAGCTGATTGAATGCACTCAGCCTCAGTTTATTCATACACGATGGGCTATTGAGGTTGGGACGAGACGCTGGACGCGTGGGCGCACCTCACACCGTCCAGCTGGGACTGGTGGTAGGACCGCAAAGTGGAACAGCAGGGGTCCAGGTCCCCAGGAGAGCATTCGGTCTCAGCTGGACCTTCCCCTGCTGCCCATCATCCTCCCAGACCACCAGACACAATCCTTCGTTCCCACACCACAAAGTGTGTGTGTGTGTGTGTGGTGTGTGTGGTTTGTGTGTGTGTGTGTGTGTGTGTGTGTGTGTGTGTGTGTGTGTGTGTGTGTGTGTGTGTGTGTGTGTGTGTGTGTGTGTGTGTGTGTGTGTATAAAGTGTAGTATGCACAAATCTTTCATGTTGACCGCAGGATATTTGTGACTTTTGAGTTCTGTTTTGTGTTAACATGAGGCATTTGAAAGTTATTTGTGACCAACATAGTCTATCGTAGGCCTGGCCCCCAGCAGTCTTAATATTAATATCTGGTTAGCTAATCACAATCTACTTCCTCTACAGCAACAAACTGTGGTGAACAAGTTGACAACTCTCTACACCCTCGCCCTAGCTTGTGGCTCCTGTGTGTGCATTCACAGAGCTGCGCTAAGCTAGCAGTAATGTTTCAGTGTTTACAGTATTTATCTGGGTCCGCTCCTAAGAGGAGGGGGGGGGGGGGGGGGGGGGGGGGGGGGGTGTACCGACATCAGAGTATTAAGACAAACTTTCCTTGTTATCCCTGAGGTTTAGATGATAAGAACCGCAATTACAACCGACCCCTGCCAGAATGTGTTCTACAAACTACGGCCGATGGAGGAATTCACAACAGTTCTCTGTTTATGGGCTGTCTGTGGTTTCCACACTCGTCTTTTTTTAGCACACAAGCATGCGAGAAACTGCACTTTGGGGCGTGGGGTATGATAAGTGTCGGTCCCCACAAGGCAGTCGGTTCTCATAAGAGAAGATTTATTGGTGTGTGATTGGTCCACACCTCCTCCCACTGCAGTCTTTCCGTCTCAAAGTTGAGGGCTTTGTGTGTGTGTGTGTGTGTGTGTGTGTGTGTGTGTGTGTGTGTGTGTGTGTGTGTGTGTGTGTGTGTGTGTGTGTGTGTGTGTGTGTGTGTGTGTGTGTGTGTGAGTGTGGTAGAGACTGTGTAACACTAGCCAGAAGGGTCAGGCCCTCACTAACGAGGGTCTGACCAGGGTGTGTGTGTGTGTGTGTGTGTGTGTGTGTGTGAGAGACAGACCTTGTGTTGGTGCATATACATGTTTGTGTGGGACAGAGAGGAGACCATGACGACTGCTGTTTATTTACTATTCAAACATTCTAAACAACACACCGCTGTCTTTGTCGTCGAACAGGGAGAATAAATCTGAGAGAAGAAGCTTTGACTGATGTAGTTGAAACGTTGTTTTAGTCATTTAGCCAGGTCGACTGTAAATCAATACGGCTCAGTGAACTCAGGTATATGATATTAGGGAACACAAACGGTTTGGACATCCAAAGAGTGAGAGCGAGAGAATGAAAGAGAGGGAAAGATAGCGCTCTGAGGCCCACTTCTTGTGTGTTTGCTGGATGACAGCAGGACCTGCAGAGCATAATGTAGGTCAACATGGTTGAGGAGGAGATCGCCCCAGGTATGAATGGCTTCCGCTCTGCCACCTGACGGTGTACACCTGATCCTAGCCAACGGGCAAATGGCTCTCAGCACACCGAGTAGCCTAGGTACTGTGGCGTAGCAGCCTAGCTACTGTAGTGTAGCTACTGGCGACTCAGGTTGTTTCATGGAGAATTTAGATTTCCCAGTACGATTGTAAAACCTTGGCCTTCAACCAGATTACTGACTCTATTTGTCCCATATTCCCATGTAGAACGATGAATACATGTACAAATACGCTTGTTTGAACAGTGAATCATTTCATCATATTTCACCTTAATTTATCTGTTGAGCAGAATGCTGTAATTGCTCAATCATAGCCAAATAAAATGTTATGTGCACACGTTGTAAAAGGCTTTCACCCACGGCGTGCGGCCATCGACCCTGCTACTCTAAAGAGCTTCTAAAGTCAGTCGTCAATAGTTGCTAGTAAATCAATTGGCTTACAGCCAGTTAGCATGTAGATTAAACTAGCTGCTGCCATTCATTTAGTCGTCTCAAACAACTATTTCAGAATAAAAAAGGAAGTAAACAACCTTTGCTTTTTCCTCTGTCATAATACTTGTATATTACATTGTAAGGAGCACTTTAGGGCTGTTTTTTCGCCGTTAGACTAATGAATGCTTTCACTGAGCTGATGTATAAAGAGCTATTTGTGCCTAGAATGAATTATGAAGAACTAAGCTGTAATGGTCATGTATGTACACACACTCACGCATACACACATACATGCACTCGCACGCACACACGCACGCACGCACCCACACACACACGCACATGCACAAACTTACATATGTGCCCCACCCACACACATATGAACACACAACTTGGATGCACACATACGAACATGCATGTTAAGACGAATGCACACGACTCAAATGAGCAAACAAATTAAATAGTAAAAAAATCGAATTTGGATGAGGTGAGGGGGTGAGTTTTTAATTGTTGCACGGCTCATGTGAAAGGTTTCCATGTTTTTCTTGAACAGCTATTTTGATAAATTGCACAGGCCAGAGGCCTTGTGTTTTAAATACCATCTTGTGGTTCGTAATTGCATGCAGCTGTGTGTGTGTGTGTGTGTGTGTGTGTGTGTGTGTGTGTGTGTGTGTGTGTGTGTGTGTGTGTGTGTGTGTGTGTGTGTGTGTGTGTGCGTTTGCGTGTGACCATCGCCATTCTCAGCCTGGTGTGTGTGTGTATCATGTGATCTCACGGCTGTGTGCTCATGCACGTGTGACTTTGCATCGGGGTAGTGATCGGAAAGGGGGGGGGGGGGGGGGGGGGGGTACATTGAAAAGACTTAAACATCCTCTTTAAACCTCAGCGGGTTGGAGGGCTGGAGTGCTCCCAGTGCTCCCAGTGTTCCCAGAGTTCCCAGTGCCTTACTGAAGAACCGGCCATACAAAGGGTCGTGGTTTGGGGATAGATTCCCAGATGTTTGCAGCCTCACCGGTGGTATCCCTGAGCAAGGGCCCAAACTCCTCCCTGCTCCTAGATTACCATTATTATTATTAGTGTTCACACACCATAAAAGCATCCCTAAAGTATAATTGACGAATCGCCTACATAACGGTAAACAATCAGTTCCAAAGTGTAACAACCAGCAGATTCTAGGACCTCACTGGCTCTACAACCTCTCCTTCCAATCGAACTCTGGGGATATTCTCAGAAGCCGATTAGAATTAGTAATGGCCTCTGGTTGCTACCTTCCCCACTCACTTCCTGTCTGGAACATGAAACCACTTAGAAGTTTGGTGGTGACTAATTTGCTTGCTTACTTGATTTAAGAGGATGTCAGTGTTTCTGCTAAAGACAGACATTTAGTTTAGCTCTGAGGAAATATGACTCGTCATTTCCCATGACACAAACGCGTTTGATCAAATTGAAGGGATTATCTTTTGAGCGAGCTAGGCTTTTCTCAGCCTTTACAAAGATTTCTTTGAACTTTTTAAAATCCTTCAAATGTTCACTGATTGAAGCTCTCTGTTGTGGTTGTTTTGAAAGCATTAAAAGGAAGGTAATCGCAACATTATAACAGAACTTAGAACTTTATTCATATTACCAGTTTCTCCCATCTTTGATTAGTCGATATGAGTCACATGGTTTGTTGTGTGGTCGTTGAGGTCAATGGGTTCTTCTTCTTCATTATACTTTAGAGACGAAACAAGAAGGTGAGAGTGTTAAACCACTTACTTCTCCAACACTTCTGGGAAGCAGGCTTCAGCAGTAGCTGGACGTGACTTATGCCCTTTTTAAACCCTTTCACTGATGCATCAGCATTCTTTCACTTCCACCATTTTAGTATTTTAATTGTGGAGCTATCTTGGCTCTGGTTTATGTCTGCCTCCAACTCATACTCCACATAAGTTGAGGATGGTGTCATGCTCGGACGCACAGCCAAAAGGATCTGGGTTCAATCCCCCAGTGTCCTCTATTTGACTAAATAGGGACATGTTCCGTCGTCGTTCTGTAGTTTGTTTGCAGTGTGCTCCGTGAATAACGTCAGAATGAACACAACAGAAGGTGGACACGCTGGCTGCCCCAGCTGCTACCAGCCCAGCGTGCACGTTGGATGGATACTCACCGTGTTGTTAAACCTCCACACTGTGAGCCCTGTTGATAAACCTCCCGGTTTGAACCCTGTCACCTTGTAATCTAATCCTGTTCACCATTAGCATACATTAGCGTAACGGAGAGAGAAAACAGATGAATTATGGGATGACACCCCCCCCAGACACAAAGACACACGCACACGCACGCACGCACGCATGCACGCACGCACGCACACACACACGCGCGCGTGAATGCACAGAGACACAGACTCAGACACACAAGACACACACTAACACAGACACACAGACACAGACACACACACACACACACACAGACACACAGAGACACAGACTCAGACACACAGACCTATCTATATCGCTTGCTCTCTTTACTTACTTACTCTCTCTCTCTCTCGCCCAGGTCAACTCAGGGGTCGAATTCTTCACATTATTCAGAGTTTCCTGAACACACACAGATGCTAGTGCACGTGAACACACGCACGATACACACCAGCAGCCCCACAACGGACACTCAGGGAAACGGTCACTATGCAAACCACACCACGTTCCTCCCTGGGTCTCGCGTCACCCCGAAGAGCGTCTTCTATCCATGCGTTCTTTTATTTGATCAATAGGTATTATTGATTGCAATACCGCTGCGTCTCTGTGTGTGAGCGCGTGTCCATCTTTGGCGTTGTGTGTTCGGAGTGTGTTGTTTATATTTGGCCTCATTCTACCCACGTGTCCAAGGTGTTTCTGGTGTTCGGTCCGGAGTGCTGCGGAAAGAGGAGCGGAGAGTTGATGTAAACTAAAGCCAACCAGAACACCATATATAGTCATGGCTGCTAGACACACACACACACACACACACACACACACACACACACACACACACACACACACACACACACACACACACACACACACACACACACACACACACACACACACCCTGTGTGTTGTGGTTCCACCTCCTAATGTTGTGTGGAGCCTCTGTTAGTGTGAATGTTTGGTTGGCTCTCCGCTCGCACACGGTGCTTAACTGCTAAACCCCGGACCACTGAGAATAGCAGTGTGATAGGGCCAGTCGTACCATCAGGACTCTGATTCCCCTCCGATGGTGCGTTAGTACGCCTTGTGTTGCCAAAGAGAGAGCGAAACAAACACTCCTGGCTCTGTGTCCGAGATGAATGGGTTAGAAACTAAACCCCATCGGGTGTCAGAGAGCCTTCCTCCCAGGGGGCAGGAGGCGGCTGCCTGATCGACACTGTTGGTTCCGAGTAGGGATGTCCTGCTGGTTGTGGAGGAGATGTTTCAGAACGCTTGAGGGGAACCAAGGAGGAGATCCCAGTGAGAGAGAGGGATGCTTTCCTCTCTGCCTCCATGTTTAGGTTTAAACTCTGGAGGCAGGGACTGCCCCCCGGCCGATAAGATTTATTTATAGAAGCCATGCCACACACACGCACAGACACACACACACACACACACACACACACACACACACACACACACACACACACACACACACACACACACACACACACACACACACACACACACACACACACACACACACACACACACACAGACACTCTATCTAGACATGGTTTCTCCTGGATCTATAGCCTCTGATCGATGGCTTCACTCTAGAGATCCGCTCCATTTGCACCCCGGCCGTGGCTGACGTTTCCCCCGCTGACACGGCCCACCCAGCTCCATCGATGGCTGGCTGGCTGGCTGGCTGGTTGGCTGGCTAGCTGAGGGCTGGCTGGATTCTGTGTTTTTTCCAGTGTGAGATCTGAGGTGTACAGGTGGTACAGTAAAGGTGGTAGGACATACACATACACACACATCCATACAAACACGCGTGCACGCGCCGCGCATACACACTAACACACACATGCACGCATACACGCGCACGCACACACACACACACACACACACACACACACACACACACACACACACACACACACACACACACACACACACACACACACACACACACACACACACACACACACACAGTAATCTGACCCCATGGCCTAGTTTCACCTCATTCATGAGTTTGCATGAATAGACGGATTGATTTTGTGCAGAATCATCGCCCAGTTTGACCTCGAAATAAACATACTTTCACTCATGCTAGAGCACGCACAAACAAATACACACAACAACAGGATGCATAAAGGATCAGGGGTCAGTTTAAACTCAAGTTAATTCATTTCCTGGATGAGTCTCACTCCTGACCAGATGATCAGATTGTTGTTTCGTTACTATGCTTTAGGAGAGAGTGAGAGAGAGAGCTCAATAGGAGCTGCTGGCGAGTGGCGCATTACTGGGCATTTTGCTCAATAATGCCTATGGGGAGAGTGCAGAAATGGTGAGGGGATCGAACCCAGGACCTTTAGCCTGGGAATCGAACACCCCAATCACTAAAGTCATTTGAAAATGAACATTAAATGTGTTTTGACATTTGATCATCAACCTGAGGGTAAATCTCTCTCAGTACAGAATCTTTTATTTGTATTGATTCAGCAGTAACTGATGTATTTATCATGAAGCTCAGACCTCATCCATCACCTCCTGCTGTTTGACCTCCAGGTCACGGCCAAGAAGTCCAGACCCTGAAGTACTGAAACCCTACAACCGAACCTTTAGCGCTGGGAAATTAAGGGCGCTCTAATCATGGGAGGTATTTCTCTCCAGAGGCTCTAGTTCTCTAGGCTCTAGGCCCGAGGAGCATGGGATTGTGTTTCAGACCGTATTTTGAGGGTTGGCCTAGTGCGATCAACAGGACCTTTCTGTATGGATCGATGAACGACGTCAATACAGAAATCCAATATGCAGGAATTTTAACCCTAACCCTAACCCTAACCCAATCGATATGCAGGAATTTTTTTCGGATTGATTTAACCGGCCGGTATTTACAAGGTCTGTTCGGATTATTGAACCTTGAAAAAGGGGCGGGGCAGCCTCTCTATGCCGGGCTTCCACTAACGAGGTTTTCCACTACCGAGGATGTTCTTAACGAGCTGGGTGCACGATCGGCAGAAACACACCCTGAGAAAACAATTTGTTTGGTGAATCAGTGGATCGCTTTCAAACAGCTCATTGGAAGCGGACGGCAACGACTGGCCCTCGGGTTAAGTGACCTGGTGACCCGAGGGTTTAGTGACCCTGGGGTTTAGTGACCCTGAGGTTTAGTGACCCTGGGGTTTAGTGAACTTCTGGTTTAGTGACCCTGGGGTCTGGTGACCCTGGGTTCTGGTGACCCTGGGGTTTGGTGACCCTGGGGTTTAGTGACAATGGGGTCTAGTGACCCTGGGGTTTGGTGACCCTGGGGTTTAGTGAACTTCTGGTTTAGTGACAATGGGGTCTAGTGACCCTGGGGTTTGGTGACCCTGGGGTTTAGTGAACCTGGGGTTTAGTGACCCTGGGGTTTGGTGACACTTGGGTTTAGTGACCCAGGGGTTTAGTGCCCTGGGGATGCTGGCCCTGGGGATACTGGCCCTGGGGTTGAGTTACCCTGGTCACCCTGGGGTCTGGTTGTATCCGAGGTCCCCAGCCTGTGGTTGATGTACAGAGCCTCCGTTGTCCTGGGGGTTTTGAACCTGTGACTGTAGAACAGGCAAAACCAAACCAAACCAATGTTGTGTTCCAATATCCATGCTTCCATGAGTACACTTAAACGTAGTACACTATCCGCACTCACTAAATGTACTGATTTCAGAGTTGTTCCAAATCTAATACTTCGTGGTGCAGTAACAGGAAATTACGAATGCGACTGCCGCTGCAGCACGTCCCCCGCAATAAACATCCTGGTTTGAACAGTGAACTCTTTGCTCCTAGCAGCTATAAAATGCTATAAAAGCTATTAAGCTACAAAATTACTCCGCGTGGCTCCGCCCTCTTACGCTACGTAGCTAGATGACTGCCGTTGAGTATGAAAAATATACATGGATCCACACTGGTTTGACCGTTTTCAGTACACCATCTGGGTCCTTTCAGTACACTTATTTTCGCCCCGATCTTAATTTGAACACCCATAGTATGGATATTGGAGCAAGGCACAAGTTGTTTTGGCCTTGATGCAGGAATTATAGAGCAGTATGACTTCGCAGGCATGTTGAATCACTGTAGGTGGTAATACTGACTGGCTGTCTCCCACCTGGTGGAACATTTATGCTTGAATAGATTGTCTGCAATCCAGTTGTACTGAAGTACTGAAACATCACCTTGGCTTGGCTCACGACTTCGACTGAGGTGAAATCAACGAGGGAGTTGATATTGATTGGAAGCATTTCTTATCAAAGATGACGCATTTCTTCCCTCAAATCTGTATCACAGCGGAGGTATTTTCAATTTCCATCTTCTTATAGAGCTGACAACAATGATCCAAATCAAGTGGCTGGTTTGGAGAAAGAGTGTGTGTGTGTGGGTGGGTGCGTGTGTGTGTGCGTGCGTGTGTGACAGATCCACCCAGGGTGCGAGGTGTGACTGTGTCTCTCCTGCTCGTCTGCAGCGTGGAGGCGGAGGTGAGAGAGGGCCGGGAGGGGGCCCCAGGATGATATTCGTTGTGGAGTTACGGTTTGTGGCCTTCAGGGAGAGCAGGAGATATGACTTAGATCTATAGATATAACGGTGTATTGGAGGAGCTGCTCATTGTGTGTGTGTGTGTGTGTGTGTGTGTTGTGTGTGTGTGTGTTTGTGTGTGTGTGTGTGTGTGTGTGTGTGTGTGTGTGTGCTCTCTGTTTCCTCGGTCAATTTGGTCTTCAGAAGCAGCTATCTCCCTTGACACCCCCTCCAGTTGATTGTTCTCTCTGTCTCTGTCTTTGTGTGTGTGTGTGTGTGTGTGTGTGTGTGTGTGTGTGTGTGTGTGTGTGTGTGTGTGTGTGTGTGTGTGTGTGTGTGTGTGTGTGTGTCCCAGAGGGTGAGATGATGAAGAACCTCCCTGTGGGGTCAGAACATATAGCCAACACACAAACGGTCCAGTATAGCAGCAATGAGAGAGAGACGTACACAGAGCGAGAGAGAGGGAGAGGTGAAGCCAGTACGTGTGAGCACCAGATGAGTGCGGATCAGTGGTCACCTCCTCCTGTGGCTCAGTAATTGGCCTTCAGAGTAAAAGCGCAACACAACTCTAACCGCGCGATGCAGGCCTCACAAACCGTCATAGTGAAGCCTGTGAAGGCTCACCCTGACCTGGTGCTCCGCACGCACACCTTCTCAACCACTCTTCGGATTGCTTGGGTGTGTTCGTGTGTGTGTGTGTGCGCGTGTGTGTGCGTGTGTGCGCGTGTCCTTCTGTGCGGATCTGTAAACAGGAGCCCCTGTCCTGCTTTATTTTATAGATCATATCTTCTTCAAACATCCTGTGACCTCCTTATCGATTACTCTGTGCTGCAGGGCCACAAACAGGAAATGAAGCATCACCACTTTCTCAGCTATCTCTTCAAGAAGCTTCCTCCGGTCACTTCCTCTTCTTTCTGGTTCTCTGTTGATCTGTACCTGTTCTGAAGGCTGTGATGTTCTTCCTAGGCCCTGAGGCTGTGGGTTCAAACCCCCATGTCTGGTGTCTCCCCTGCCCGGGGGCCCTTGAGCAGGCCTTCCCTCCTACCTGCTCTGTAAGGACCTGTGTTGAGTATTCTAGTTGCCTCGGGGTGAAGTGTCCGTCGCACTGAACCTTCTAGCAGCTTTAGGAACATCCAGAGCTTTGAGAACAAGCAGCTTTGAAGAAGGACCGCAGCTCACCTCCCAGAATACTCCTTGATTGTCCCTTTGAAGCTGAGAGAGACTGAAGCTCTGATGTTCCGCTCTGAGCTGCACACTGCGCTTGTTCTCGTGGAACTAATGAGACGAGGACCTCCTCACCTCTAGTCTGAAGAACTCCTGATCCTTTGACATGATGGCGCGCCACAGGCACAGAGAGTGACCTGCTACCAGAGACCTGTGACCTGCAACACATAGACAAACACGCATCACACAGACAAACACACATCACACAGACAAACACACATCACACAGACAAACATGCATCACACAGACAAACACGCATCACACAGACAAAAACGCATCACACAGACAAACACGCATCCCGGAGACAAACACGCATCACAGAGACAAACACGCATCACACAGACAAACACGCATCACGGAGACAAACACGCATCACACAGACAAACACGCATCACAGAGACAAACACGCATCACGGAAATTTTATTTTATTCAACCTTTATTTTTCCAGATAAAACATTAAGAACAGTTTCTTATTTACAATATTGATCTGGTCCAAGAGGCCCCACCAGGTAAAAAAAACAACATAAAAGTAGTAAGTACCCATAAACCCATTTGTACCCATAAAAGGTACAAATAACAAAAACACAAGCATGACTAATTTAGACAAACATAAAACGGATAGACAAATACATAGCCTATGTACAGAAAGAAAATAGAAAACACCAATGCAATATAAATAATAATAATAATTAAGATGGTCAATGTTATATTGTGTGTGAAGGGTGTAATGCAAATGAGAAACGGTGGAATCAACAGGAGCAGGGGGGGTCTACTAAGGCACAGTTAAGTTTCTGCTTGAAGGCAGACTGTGATATGAAAGCTGTAAGTTTGAGGGTGTCTTGTCTTGTCTTTTTTTCCAAACATGCGAAGACAAACACAGAAACAAACTCGCATCACACACCCGGGTAGAGGCGTTTCTCAACCTCTCCCCTGCTGTGAGAGAGAGAGAGAGAGAGAGAGAGAGAGAGAGAGAGAGAGAGAGAGAGAGAGAGAGAGAGAGAGAGAGAGAGAGAGAGAGAGAGAGAGAGAGAGAGAGAGAGAGAGAGAGAGAGAGAGAGAGAGAGAGAGAGACAAGAGAGACAAGAGAGAGACTGGAATGTGTTGACAGTCTGATCCAGAGGAATATCAGCAGAAGTTGACTGACTCACAAACAGGCGTGTGTAAGACCGATGAGAACTAGTCTGCATATGTGTCAAACTTGTGGTTCACACAGTCTCTTCCCCTCATGGGTTAGTCTCACCCTCCCTCCCCCCTCAACAAGTTCACCAACACAAAGAAACACCATCAAACACACGCACACACCGAACACCAAATATGATTACACAGACACACACACAGGACCACTTTGTGTCAGCGCTGGTGCGTACTTGTGTGGAGTGTGCTGGTCTGTCGAGTTGTGTTGTGTCGAGTTGTGACGAGTTGTGTTGCTGGACCACAGAAAAGTGCTGTCCCTCTAATGATCGCCATGGTAACCAAACAAGCGGTCCCTTAACCAGCGATACAACTCCTCTGTGTTTGGCCTGGACGGTGATGAATGAGGGTCCGGTGGGCTTGAGGGTCTGGGGAGGAAACTAACAAGATGGCGTCTTGTTGAGGTGTGGTGTTGGTGACTTTAGGGTCTGGGGTTGGGGGGGGGGGGGGAACTAACAAGATGGCGTCTTGTTGAGGTGTAGTGTTGGTGACTTTAGGGTCTGGGGGGGGGGGGGGGACTAACAAGATGGCGTCTTGTTGAGGTGTTGGGGCCTGGTGGGTTCAACGACCGCAGGCTGGGGGGCGTGAGCCACGCTTTGACTGGCTGTCTGTGCTTTAATATGCTGTGTGTGTGTGTGTGTGTGTGTGTGTGTGTGTGTGTGTGTGTGTGTGTGTGTGTGTGTGTGTGTGTGTGTGTGTGTGTGTGTGTGTGTGTGTGTGTGTGTGTGTCAGGCTTACATCCAGCTCTCTGGAGAATTTAAAGAAAAGCACACATTTAACATTTGAAGGAAGTCTCAGTTCTGTTTCTCTGGGCTCTGATCTGCATGAACACACACATGAACACACACACACACACACTGTTTCCGCCTCAGACCACACGAATCACACCTGGGATCTCGTTATTTATGTGAACTTAATCAGTGTTTAACACCTCACCGCACTAAATACATTTCTTATCACGCTCACCCAGATGTTATTTGCTTCAAGCGAGTGTTTGTAACTTATTTCAGAAACAAAGCAAGACCCTGTTTGTTTGACGGTATGTCAAGACCCCAGGTGTATTGTTGACAGTGTCTACATCCAGATTCATTCATTCACTCCCAGAGTGTTCTGGTGACATCATTCTATTCATAACAAGTGTTGAGGGGCCAGAGGCCCCCACAGATCGTCTTGTTGCGTCCCCAGGTCAGCGGACCAGCTTGCCTGGTCGCTAATCTCCTCCAGCAGAGAAGAATACTGAGCTCACATCTTCATAAGGAACACTTTGGTTTTCATTAATGTCAAATAAAGCCAGGGTCTCAGACTTCACTCTGCCCTCTGGTGGCTTGAGATTAGCTTTGGCTTAATGAGGACATTTCACAGACTCAAGGGATCATGGATTAATCAGAATAAATAATTGTGCGATGGATTTAGACTTAAACAGCCCGTCTTTGGTGTCCATGTTGCAGAGGATTTGATCCAGTGAGGAAACCTCTTCTAGTTCTCTGTAGGATCTCCCTCCTCGTCTCCCAGTCCCCCTGCTCTCCCTCTGGTCCTCGACTGGAGCCCCCCCCCCCCCCCCCCCCTAACGACCTGACTCCTCTGTAGGGCATCCACGAGACGGGTCAGCGGGACTGATCGGTACGCAAAAATACACAATCACATACACTACACACACACACACACACCCCCCCACTCACACACACGCACGCACGCGCGCGCACTCGCACGCACGCACACTCGCGCACACATACGCACACACACACACACACACACACACACACACATATCTGTGCTGATGAAGACATCGGACAGTATCAGTGTGTCTCCGTGGCGACTGAACCTCTTCAGCAGTTGCAGTAGCTCCTCTATAAGTGCAGTAGCTCTTCTACAAGTGCAGTAGCTCCTCTACAAGTGCAGTAGCTCTTCTACAAGTGCAGTAGCTCCTCTACAAGTGCAGTAGCTCCTCTACAAGTGCAGTAGCTCCTCTACAAGTGCAGTAGCTCCTCTACAAGTGCAGTAGCTCCGCTACAAGTGGACTTTCATCCATACATTGGTTACAGTCATGCTTGTCAGCATCCTGAACCGTGTAAACTTTGAAAAGGTCAGATTCTCCCTTTCCAAAGTTCCCATATTAAGGGGGATGGACTGGTTCTTTGGTTGGAAAGAACACTCTTTATTTGTGCGGGGTAATGAAATGCTAACAATGAAACACTTATTATTTTGGGGTTTTTGAACAGCAAAACAGCCTTCCGAAGGTTTTTTTCTCTAATGTTTATCTCTACAGCCTGTGAAAGGGTCTAATCTCTACCGTGTCTCCTCTCTACTGTGTCTCCTCTACAGCCTGTGGAAAGGTCTAATCTCTGCTGTGTCTCCTCTACAGCATGTGGAAGGGTCTAATCTCTACTGTGTCTCCTCTCTACTGTGTCCCCTCTACAGCATGTGGAAGGGTCTAATCTCTACTGTGTCTCCTCTACAGCATGTGGAAGGGTCTAATCTCTACTGTGTCTCCTCTACAGCCTGTGGAGGGGTCTAATCTCTACTGTGTCTCCTCTACAGCATGTGGAAGGGTCTAATCTCTACTGTGTCTCCTCTCTACTTTGTCTCCTCTACAGCATGTGGAAGGGCCTGAACGTGAACTGCACCGACAGTTCTGGGTACACACCACTACACCACGCCTCGCTCAACGGACACAGGTAAAACGATTGTCGTTTATCAAATCCCTGCAGTCACTTTAACCATAGCATAGCATCCGGGAGCAAAATGTGAATAAATGCTGACTTAATACTAAATAATCGTTGAATGACTCAGTTATGGAGACTCAATAATCTAATTACACTACATTAATGATTCTAGTGTATGAAACTAATATTTCCCAAACAATTTCTCATCCATCTTGGACAAACACACACACACACACACACTCACACATGTACGCACACACACGCGCACACACACCAGTGCTAAGCCTGTTCACATATTGGTGAAACAATAAGACACAAATACCAACACTGTACAGTACAGACACACTAAAAACAACTGAGTCCCACATAACAGGTGCAGAGATAGTGTTTTAAAAGCCGTCTTATGTAAGCATCTGAGGTCCAGGTTCTTAGTCTCAGTGGGCTGACACCAAACCCCCTAATACATTCTGTCCAGGACTTACCCATTCACAACATTGGAACGGTTTTCTTTATACATGTAATATTGACACATTCATGCATGAGTAGGTGCCTATAATTACAGTGGATCCTCAGAATCTGCAAAAATAGATATTGATTGAGAATAGGTGTGTGTGTGTGTGTGTTTACCTTCAACCTCCCAGTAAAGTTTGTCCCCCCCTCCCCCCAACTGCGCTCCGGGGCGAGCTAGCATGACGCCGCATGGTTAGCAGAACTGAGCGATTAGTGCTGGGCTTCAGGGGGGCAATTATCTGGATTTGATTCACATGAGCTGGAGGAAGATGGGGTGGGGGGGATGCAAAGATGGAGAGAGAGAGTGTTAAATGAAACTGTATCCTACAATGGAGAGGAAGAGATATGACATGTGACAACAAGAATAAATCTAAAAACAAAACACTGGAGGCAGAAGATTAGATCTGTTTCCTTTAGTTTGTAACTTTTTTGTCCTTTTTTAATTTAGATTACTTTTCACACTTTTTTCCATGGTCATTTTTTAAATATTTGATTTATGAATTTATGAATTCATACTCCTAGCCCTCATCTGTATTTATATTCTGTACTCATTCAACTAAACTAAAGCGGCACACAAATAGCATGTAGCTTAGCATATAACATAACATTTAACGTAGCATGTAACCTAGAATATGCATCCAGTTACTGACTGGATATCGACCGCCTGGTGTCGTTTCAATCTCTGAAAGCGTTTCTCTGTTTGTTGGTGGAACACCGACTCAGACTATTAATGCGGAGCGATGGGAGGGAGAAGCCCTGAATTAAACATGCTAACAAAGCGCTTCATTAGCCAACCCTCCTCAGAGTGCTGCTCTGAGAGGCCTTGCCCTTTCCCGTCTCCGCCGCCACGGTGAGCATTAGCATGCTAGCGGCACGTGTTCCCTTTAGCACCACCAGGGGCGTCTCACAGTGATGGGGGCTCACCATGACAGGGGTCACTCCCTGACTGGGGCCTCACCATGATGGGGGCCTCATCGTGTCGAAGGTCTCACCATGACGGGGGCCTCGTCGTGACGGGGGCCTCACCATCATCGGGGTCTCACCCTGACAGAGGTCTCTCCCCGACGGGGGTCTCACCACGACGGGGGTCTCACAATGACGGGGGTCTCACCATGACGGGGGTCTCATCATGACGGGGGTCTCACCATGACGGGGGTCTCACAATGACGGGGGTCTCACCATGTCGGGGGTCTCTCCCTTACGGGGGTCTCATTATGACGGGGGTCTCACCATGTCGGGGGTCTCACCATGATGGGGGTCCCTCCGTGTCACGTGTCGGGGGTCTCACAGTGATGGGGGTCTCACCATGACGGGGGTCTCACCATGACGGGGGTCTCACCATGATGGGGGTCCCTCCGTGTCACGTGTCGGGTGTCTCACAGTGATGGGGGTCTCGCCATGACGGGGGTCTCACCATGACGGGGGTCTCATCATGACGGGGGTCTCATCATGATGGGGGTCCCTCCGTGGCACGTGTCAGGGGACTCACAGTGATGGGGGTCTCGCCATGACGGGGGTCTCACCATGACGGGGGTCTCATCATGTAGGGGGTCTCACCATGACGGGGGTCCCTCTGTGTCACGTGTCGGGGGTCTTACCGTGACGGGGGTCTCACCATGACGGGGGTCTCACAGTGACGGGGGTCTCATCATGACGGGGGTCACACCACGACGGGGGTCTCACCGTGACGGGGGTCTCACAGTGACGGGGGTCTCACCGTGAAGGGGGTCTATCCATGACGGGGGTCTCACCATGACGGGGGTCTCATCGTGACTGGGGTCTCTCCGCTGCAGGGAGGTGGTGCTGAAGCTGCTGCAGTTCGAGGCCTCGTCCAACGTGGCCGACAGTAAGGGCTGCCTGCCGCTGCACCTGGCCGCCTGGCGCGGCGACGTGGACATCGTCCGCATCCTGCTCCAACACGGGCCCTCCCAGTGCCGCGTCAACCAGCAGGTGAGCTCCCCACCAGTAACACCGCTGACCCCATGGGACCCCCTCTACATCCAGGTCACCCCCGTAACATTGTTGTAGTGCAACACCATTAGCATCACCAACATTACCATAACCTTCTGGTTCTCTCTCTCTCTCTCTCTCTCTCTCTCTCTCTCTCTCTCTCTCCATCTCCCATCTCCCATCTCCCTCTCTCTCTCTCTCTCTCTCTCTCTCTCTCTCTCTCTCTCTCTCTCTCTCTCTCTCTCTCTCTCTCTCTTCTCCCATCTCCCATCGGTCTCTCTCTCTCTCCACCCCTCTCTCTCTCTCTCTCACTCAGTATTTATGTTGGTGTATTTTCCTAATCACTGAACCGTTTTCCTGCCGTCTTGTTGCCCTTTCTCCAGTCTCTCCCGGCGGTCCTCCTAATGTCTCCCTGGAGCTCATTTATTTTCCCTGCTGCCTCATTAGGATGCATTCCTCCATAACCTCTAAATCCATAACTGCTTCCCTCAGAGTGTTGTTAGCTGATTGCTAATAATAATTAGCAAGATATTCCGCATTTCACCATGATTACGTGATATGTTCGAGTGGTGTCGGTGTGTAGTTCATCTTAACAATGTTCTACTATGGACCTTACGTAACATTTTGATTTTGTTAGGCCTTAGAGAGTTCTGCAGGCCCTCTTATTCACAGACAGACAGACAGACAGACAGACAGACAGTCAGACAGACAGACAGACAGACAGACAGACAGACAGACAGACAGACAGACAGACAGACAGACAGAAATAGACACACAAACACACACGTGCTGCCAGTGTGTTTGTGTTTCACAAGCCCAAGCAGCAGTGGTACCTCTAGAGCCGGCCCCTTACTGAAGATTTACGACCGTGAGCAAAACTTATCGACAGCATCGATGTTTACCACGCAAATCATATTTCCTATGTTTGTTTGCTGTTTGTGTGTGTGTGTGTGTGTGTGTGTGTGTGTGTGTGTGTGTGGGGGAGTTAACTTTCATAGCTTTCTATGAAGTTGTTTTATTGATCAAATATAAAGGGGGCTTAAACGTTATCTTAAACTTTATCTTCATGCTCAACTGAGAGAGAGAGAGAGAGAGAGAGAGAGAGAGAGAGAGAGAGCAAACAACCCGTCTTGTACAGTGCAGCTGAGGCTGCCTATATTGGCTCTTATCACTGTTAACACTCCGTCCTATTGGCTGTTATTCGTGGCTAGTGGTCGTTAAGGGCTGCCTAATTAGTCCCTGGAGCGCTACAGCTGTAGATGTTTACTGTGTGTGTGTGTGTTGTGTGTGTGTCTATTCATTTCAGTGTATTAGCATGAATTTGTGTGTTTGTTTGTGCGAGGGTGACTGATAGCGAAGTCTGCTTGTTAACTTCTTTTTTTTTGACCAGCTGCACTAACCTGTGTGTCTGTGCAAGCGCGTAGGTGCATGTTGATTTTTGTATCGGTGGTAAGGGAGAGAAAGTATATCAGGGATAAATGAAGGAAGAGGGGGAAAGTGATGGGTGGAAGCATAGATCGTACAGAAGCGTTCTTTTTACAGATATTTATTCCTACAAAGTGTTCATATGGCTGATATTGTTTTCTATGGTAACACTGAAATGAAAGATATCGTTTTTTCTTAATGTGCCTCTAACACATCCACCATATTCTGCACAGGAGAATCACCAATATTGTACAGTTCCACATCCATGTGCAGCCTGAGATGATGAATGATTAATGAAAGGGCAATATATCAAGTTGATACAGTTTTAATGGGAGGAATCCTTGATATAATGAGACTACTGTACATATCACGCTACATATTCATGATTCATAATTCATTATCTTATCCTTCCGCAGTTCTTTTTAATCCGAAGCGGTACACGGTGTTGATTCTTACTGTCCCCCGGCGGTCGACTGACCGGCTCCCCTCTGCAGGGTGTCGTCTGGTCGTTAGGGTGCTTAAATAGAGTATTGACGTGTGTGTGTGTGTGTGTGTGTGTGTGTGTGTGTGTGTGTGTGTGTGTGTGTGTGTGTGTGTGTGTGTGTGTGTGTGTGTGTGTGTGTGTGTGTGTGCATGCATAAGTGTGCATGAGTGTGTGTGCGTGAGTTTGTGTGTCCCTGCTCTGCACACACATCGTTGCAATACTGTCCTTCCCACTACCTGCAGGGCCTGATATGCACCCCCCCCCCCCCCCGCTCCCATCCCCCCACACCCCTAAAAGTCTTTCCCACAGGCCCCTATCTGGCCCCTACCTTGCCCCTACCTTGCCCCTATCTGGCCCCAAGCTGGCCCTTAGCCTCCCATGGGTGCCTGTAGAGACTGTGTGAACTCAGAGGTGAAAGCAAGGGAAGAGGTCACATTTGTGTGTGTGTGTGTGTGTGTGTGTACTTCCACACACATGTTGCTACTGCGCTTCTAAATGGAACCATATGCTTCCTCCATCTCGACACACACCGACACACACACACACACGCACACACACACACACACACACACACACACACACACACACACACACACACACGTGCGGACCCCCTTTGTATTGACTGGTTTCCGTGGGCATTGTGTGTATCGCCGTGCCGACACGGCGTGATGCTCGCCGTGGCGATGTCTGTTGATGTGACATTATGGGCTGTTTGTCGTCCAATCAGCAGCGAGACACACGGCGGGAGGATCCCGGCGAGCTGTCATGGCGGCTTAATGGAAATATATTACCTCTCTGCTAGAGAGGGGAGCAAGGCTCTCTCTCTCTCTCTCTCTCTCTCTCTCTCTCTCTCTCTCTCTCTCTCTCTCTCTCTCTCTCTCTCTCTCTCTCTCTCCCCCCCCTTTGTCCAGGGCTGAGGTGGTCGATTGTGTGTGTGTCAGTAGCTCTGTAGGTTTAGATGTGGAGGCTCTTGGGGAATCCCGCCCTGCCAGTGACTCTCTGGCTGAGTCTCTCTCTGCAGGTGTTATCAGCGAGGGGAGATGCACCTTCCCCTGCTCAAGGCTCTGGGGGGGCGTCTTATGGGTACCTGATGTGTCTGTGTCTGTGTGGGGGGGGGGGTTGCTGCCTTCTTATTTTGACTCATACCGTACTTACTTACTCTCTCTCCCGCCTCACTCTATCTCCCGCCTCACTCTCTCTCCCGCCTCACTCTCTCTCCCGCCTCACTCTCTCTCCTGCCTCACTCTCTCTCCCGCCTAACTCTCTCTCCCGCCTCACTCTCTCTCCTGCCTCACTCTCTCTCCTGCCTAACTCTCTCTCCCCCTCAATCTCTCCCGCCTCACTCTCTCCTGCCTAATTCTCTCTCCTGCCTCACTCACTTTCCCGCCTCACTCTCTCTCCCGCCTCACTCTCTCTCCTGCCTCACTCTCTCCCGCCTCACTCTCTCTCCCCTGCCTCACTCTCTCTCCCGCCTCACTCTCTCTCCCGCCTCACTCTCTCTCCCGCCTCACTCTCTCTCCCGCCTCACTCTCTTTGTCACTGCAGAGTGAGGAGGGGTTCTGGGGGAGAGGGGGGGAGGGGCGTGTTCTCCCTTGGGGCCGTAGCGTTGAGAGCAGCCGTGACAGAAAGGAGATGATATCTCCTTTGGTTTTCCATTTTTAATTTCAGGGTCTTTGGTGGGAAAATAATCTTTTTCGCTCTCTTCCTATCGCTCTCTCTCTCGCTCTCTCTCTCTCTCTCTCTCTCTCTCTCTCTCTCTCTCTCTCTCTCTCTCTCTCTCTCTCTCTCTCTCTCTCTTCTTTCTTTCTTTCTTTCTTCTTTCTTTCTTTCTTTCTTTCTTTCTTTCTTTCTTGCTCTCTCCTCCTCTCTCTCCTTCCCTCTCTTCCAGATGGTTCTTGAAACATTTCCATAATGTTTGGTTGCTGTTTTTCATTCATCACATTATCTATACAGACTCAGTGCAGATGTTTCCATATCATTATGATATCATATTGATGTGTTCAATATGTTGATAAGCTTTCCAACCAGAGGGGGGCGACAGAGAGCTCAGCCGTGATTGGACGGCTGCAGGGGCTCGTTGTCTCGATGTTGGCTCTTACAGTCCTGATAGATCAGACTACTAGTTCTGACTGGTAAATGGTCTGGTAAAAAGTTGAATGATGCCCAGGTCCTTCCAACTGATTGGACTTATTGATTAGACGTTGTCCGTATATCTACAAGCATGATATCCTGTTGCCGTGACAGCTCATGTGTCTGTTGGCTTTATACACATCCACACACACGTCACACACACACACACACACACACACACACACACACACACACACACACACACACACACACACACACACACACACACACACACACACACACACACACACACATACACACACACACAGGCACAGGCACAATGACAACGCTAAGTCTTTTACCGGATTAAGAACGTTTTATTCTGCTTGATTTACTCACCCAGACCTCCCTCCCTCCTCTCCCCCCTCCTCTGTCCTCTCCCCTCTCCCCTCTCTCCTCTCTCCCCTCTCCCCTCTCCCCTCTCTCCTCTCTCCTCTCTCCCCTCTCTCCCCTCTCCCCTCTCTCCTCTTTCCCCTCTCTCCTCTCTCCTCTCTCCCCTCTCTCCCCTCTCCCCTCTCCCCTCTCTCCTCTCTCCTCTCTCCCCCCTCCTCTGTCCTCTCCCCTCTCCCCTCTCTCCTCTCTCCCCTCTCCCCTCTCCCCTCTCTCCTCTCTCCTCTCTCCCCTCTCTCCCCTCTCCCCTCTCTCCTCTCTCCCCTCTCTCCTCTCTCCTCTCTCCCCTCTCTCCCCTCTCCCCTCTCCCCTCTCTCCTCTCTCCTCTCTCCCCCCTCCTCTGTCCTCTCCCCTCTCCCCTCTCTCCTCTCTCCCCTCTCCCCTCTCCCCTCTCCCCTCTCTCCTCTCTCCTCTCTCCCCCCTCCTCTGTCCTCTCCCCTCTCCCCTCTCTCCTCTCTCCCCTCTCCCCTCTCCCCTCTCCTCTCTCCCCTCTCCCCTCTCTCCTCTCTCCTCTCTCCCCCCTCCTTTGTCCTCTCCCCCCCCCTCCCCACTCCTAATATCTCCCCATAGAACCACGAGCGTGAGACGGCGCTCCACTGCGCGGCTCAGTACGGCCACGTGGAGGTGGTCTCCACCCTGCTGACGGAGCTCACCGACCCCACCATGAGGAACAGCCGCCAGGAGACCCCCCTGGACCTGGCCGCTCTCTACGGCCGCCTACAGGTGAGACCCCATCCCCCCCCCCCCCCCCCCCCCCCCCCCCTCCCCCACCTGGCCGCTCTCTACGGCCGCCTACAGGTGAGACCCCATCCCCCCCCCCCCCCCCCCTCCCACATGGCCGCTCTCTACGGCCGCCTACAGGTGAGACCCCAGAGCGGCTCAGTGAGCTGAGGAACAGGAGCTGAGCTGTTCTCAGTGTTCCTCTGAGCAGGAGCTGAGCTGAGCTGTTCTCAGTGTTCCTCTGAACAGGAGCTGAGCTGTTCTCAGTGTTCCTCTGAGCAGGAGCTGAGCTGTTCTCAGTGTTCCTCTGAACAGGAGCTGAGCTGTTCTCAGTGTTCCTCTGAACTGTTCCTCCCAGACGAGGAGGTTGACCGCTGTCAAAACAAAAAAAGCAAGAAAACGAAAAAGATTTTAAATAATGTAATCAGTGTCCCTAGAGACATGATAAATTGAAACAAATTAGTAAATTTGAACAATTAAATTAAATGAAGAATTATTATATTTGTGCGTATATATATCTATATCTATATATATAAATATAGATGTCGACATATAGATCCCTTGGGAGTGGTGATGAGGAGACACTGGGAAGTGTCAATGTTAATGCGGGAGTTTGATCGTGTGTGAGCTGAAGTGTAATGGTGAGGTTTATGTATAATGTATGGGTGTCTCACACGCACACGCACGCACACACATACATACATACCAAAAATAAAGGCGCACAGGAAATAATGAAACACTAAAACACTCTGCTAAAGTACAGGCAATTCACTGGGTCAGCCTGGTTATGAATGAATAATGAATGAATGAAGCGGGCTCTCTCTCTCTCTCGTTTTCTCTCATCTATCATGAGGGGAATCCCTCACTGTTCAGAAAGGAAAGTTTAGTACGCACACACACAGACACACACCCAAAACACCCACACAGGTTGATTAACTATTCTTTTTCCTTCCCATTCATTTACTCCTACTTTGTCCTCTCCATCCCTCCCTCTCTCTACCTTCCCTTTCGTTCTCGGTGTCTCTCCCCCTCTCTCTTCCTCTCTCTCCCTCCATCTCTCTCCTTTTCTCTTTACATCTCCCTCACGTTCTCTGCGTCCCTCCCTCCCAACCCTCCCTCCCTCCCTCCCTCCCTCCTTCTCTTTCCCTCCCATCTCCCCCTCTCCCCCCTAGGTGGTGTGCATGCTGGTGAGTGCCCACCCTAACCTGATGACGTGTCACACGCGGCGCCATACGCCGCTGCACCTGGCGGCGAGGAACGGCCACCAGGGGGCGGTGCTGACGCTGCTGGAGGCCGGCATGGACCTCAACTGCCTGGTAGGCTGAGCTAGCACTGAGCTAGCCCTGAGCTAGCACTGAGGTAGCAGTGCTACAACAGTTGTTGCACTGAGCTATCAATGAGCTAGCACTGAGGTAGCACTGAGTAAGCACTGAGGTAGCACTGAGGTAGCACTGAGCTAGCACTGCGCTAGCACTGAGGTAGCACTGAGGTAGTACTACTGAGGCACTGAGTTAGTACTGAGCTGGCACTGAGGTAGCAATAAGCTAGCACTGAGTTAGCACCGAAGTAGCAATGAGCTAACAGTGATCTAGCACTGATGTAGCAATGAGGCAGCACTGAGGTAGCACTGTGCTAGCACTGAGCTAGCACTCAGGTGGCACTGAGGACGCACTAAGGTAGCACTGAGGCACTGTTATTGTAGCATTGAGCTGGCACTGAGCTGGCACTGAGGTGGCACCGAGGTAGCATAGCACCGAGGTAGCAATGAGCTAGCACTGAGCTAGCACTTAGTTAGCACAGAGTTAGCACTGAGGTCGTTTTGGAATGGGTTAATATATTTTATGTAGCGTTTGCATTGTGTGGGTGATTGGTTCTGTTTTTGTGTGTGGCTGTGTTTGTGTATTAAGTTATATTGTATGTGTGCGTTTGCCCAGCACACACACTTCGTGATGTAGAGAGGCGGGCTGGAATTCTCTGCAAGGATTGGGTGTGACGTTACATACTGTGAAACAACCCCAGCCCCCTCCTGCAGCATCAAACCTCCACTAACCACTGCAGCTGTCTCTCTCTCTGTCTCTCTGTCTCTGTGTGTCTCTCTCTCTTTCTCTCTCTCTCTCTCTCTCTCTCCATCTCTCCCTCATTCTCCATCTCTCTCTCTCTCTCTCTCTCTCTCTCTCTCTCTCTCTCTCT
>NC_044066.1:12913672-12916172 GCF_902167405.1 Gadus morhua | reverse complement strand
AGGGTCTCAGGTGGGTTCAGAGGGTCTCAGATGGTTTCTGAGGGTCTCAGGTGGGTTCAGAGGGTCTCAGGTGGGTTCTGAGGGTCTCAGGTGGGTTCTGAGGGTCTCAGACGGGTTCAGAGGGTCTCAGGTGGGTTCAGAGGGTCTCAGATGGGTTCTGAGGGTCTCAGGTGGGTTCTGAGGGTCTCAGGTGGGTTCAGAGGGTCTCAGGTCCAATCCACCTGGTTCTAGTGGGGCACTGGGGGGGGATTCATCGAATGCAAAAAATGATCTCTTGTCTCGGCTTAATGATGTCATCAGCGCCGCACACCAAGGGTTCGAAGGGTCACGCTGGTTACTAGAGTGGAAACGACCGGCTGTTCCTGTCCTGATCAATAAGTGACACTCTCTGGTCGATGTGTCTGTGTGCGTGTTTGTGCCTGCATCTACGGGTTTGTGTTTATGTGGATGTACGTGTGTGTGTGTGTGTGTGTGTGTGTGTGTGTGTGTGTGTGTGTGTGTGTGTGTGTGTGTGTGTGTGTGTGTGTGTGTGTGAGATTGTATTCTAATAAATATTCCTCTCGAGTTTCAACATTACTTTGTGCAGAGAAACCGATCTAGTCCGTTCTCCTCTTGTTTCACCAAAGGTCACACGGGGTCAAACAGGTCCCAGGTTTTAGGATTACATAGGATTTGAATGTCATACATTTATAGAACTGTCCCAGCACAGCTCAATTGTAAGATCTTGCCATCATATCATTCATATTATATACTGCTTTGCGTTTGAGGGTCCATACGTTTAAAGTTTATAGTATAATCTATTTAAAAATTGGGACATATTGAGCTCTGGCCTATCAGAGGACAGATAGGATCCCACCCCTTACTTCCCAGCATCACTTCCTGTTTCCTGTCCTCTCCTGCACCACTTCCTGCTGGCGCCCACCGGATCCACTGCCCCCTCACCCCACGTGTGTGTGTGTGTGTGTGTGTGTGTGTGTGTGTGTGTGTGTGTGTGTGTGTGTGTGTGTGTGTGTGTGTGTGTGTGTGTGTGTGTGTGTGTGTGCGTGTGTTCACAATCTTCTCCCCCTTCCCCTCTCCCTCTTTCCTATTTCTCTCTTCATCCACCATTTCCCTCTTCCCTGTCATCTCCAACCCTCTCATTTGTCTCCATCTACTCTCCTCTCCTCCCCCATCTCTGTTTCCCCCTCACCCACTCTGTATCCTCTCCTCCCCCTTCTCTCTCCCTCAGCTATTGCCCCTTTCTCTCCTCTCTTACCTATATCTCCCTTTATTCTCTCTCTCTCTAGCTTTCGCTCTCTCTTTCTCCAACCCCTAATGAAAAATATATAGAAATAAACCATTATCTACTGGTTTCATTTCTATATATATTCTAAAGTCTAACTCCATTCCTGCAGCAACGCACCACAACACATTCCTTCAGTGGGAAACCCAGCCCCAGTGCACAAACATCTCTGTGTTTGTTTGTGTACAGTGTTTGTGTGTGCAGTGTGTACACTGTGTGGCTCTGACCTTTGACCTGCTGTGTGTATGTGCTACAGGAATCGATGCCAACCTGTGTGACTTCCAAGGAAGGACGGCCCTGGAGATCCTGAGAGAGCATCCGGCCCAGCAGTCCCAGCAGATCACCGCGCTCATACAGGGTGGGTAACGCACGCATAGGCACACACACACACACACACACACACACACACACACACACACACACACACACACACACACAGACACACACACACACACACACACACACACACACACACACACACACACACACACACAGAACTAGGAGAGAGAGAGAGAGTAGGAAGAGTGGAAGAGGGGGAGAGAATAGGGAGGGAGGGAGGAAGAGAGGAAGAGGGGGAGAGAATAGGGAGGGAGGGAGGGAGAGAGGAAGAGGGGGAGAGAATAGGGAGGGAGGGAGGAAGAGAGGAAGAGGGGGAGGATTCGAGCCTGTCTGAGCTTCGTAGGCCAGCAGCTGTAAATGACACGTTTAGCTCTGGTGACCACACTGGAGTGATAAACGTAAAAATAGCTCTACTCAGCAATCAAGGTGTAATTGCTCATTTCACTTTTGCACAAAACCACTTTTACAGGAGGATGCTGTGATGTCAGGAGGTTCTGGTAAACAGAGCAGGAAAAAAACGGATTCTAGTGTGTACCGCCTGTTGTTGAACAACGATGTTCCATACTCAGTTATTTTTATAAATGTTCATGTTCAGATTTTATTTTTATTTGCAAATGGGATGAAGCAAGAAGAAATTCTATAAGGAATCATTGTTTTGGCATCCAGAGAACTTGAGCTGAAAGGCTTTAGTGTGTTTGTGTGTGTGTGTGTGTGTGTGTGTGTGTGTGTGTGTGTGTGTGTGTGTGTGTGTGTGTGTGTGTGTGTGTGTGTGTGTGTGTATGTGTGTGTGTGTGTGTGTTTTGTTTTAGTTTAGTTTCAAAGAGGAAATGGTATGCAGCTGATCCATTCACTAGGTCACAGCTGTGTCCTCTCTCCCAA